>NC_056726.1:1273881300-1273913636 GCF_019279795.1 Protopterus annectens | reverse complement strand
TATATACACACACACACATAGATATATATGTATACATACACACACACATATATATATATATATATATATATATATATATACACACATGCATGCATACATACACACACACACATATATATACTTACATACATACACACTCCTAAAACAAATGCGTTTAAAAATCGCAGACAAGGTTCAAAATAATGAGGGGTGGTGGGCAGTGGCTGAAAATCAGTTACAGTTTCTCTCATATTCGGTTTTTGAAGAATAAATTATCTAGTGCTATTCGGTGATTTTATCATCGCTGTTTCGAAGGAGAAAGCAAATTCAAATTAGTGACTTTTGCAAGCTGTGCCAGAAATAACAAAAGAGTTTAAGCCCACGACGTTTCTTTATTTCAGTTTTATCACACATGCACACACGTGTAACTGTGAGCAAAAGACTACATTTCCTGGAAAAATAACGCCACGACCTTTAAAATTTCTTCCGGGTACTCTCCTAAATGCTGTTCCAATTTGGCGTTAGGTGAAGGGGAGTTATTACTAAATCTCTCAATGATATCACAACGCAGAAAAACGGTACAGTTACACTACATTCACCAAATACTGAATCCATTCAAAAGTCGTACCGTATTAGGTGAAAAAAAAAAGTTTCTTTTATCTTGTTCTTACAACCCCTCCCAGTTTATATATTTAAAACTATGCACTGGTACAAGAGTTTGGGTACTGTAGTAAATGATGTCTTGTGATTGGGTAGTTCTAGCAAGGGGCGTGGCAGTGTACTTTGTAGGTCACGTTAGTATACAGAACTACAGTGTGGAACAGAGGTAAGTTCATGACGGTGGATTGTACAATGCGTATTATGTAGTACACAGTCAGTAATCAGATATATTTGTATGTGAAATAATTCTTGGTTATGGGAATTTTTCATAGTGTAAATGCATTTCATCTTTGTATAACTGGTAAGACTTCGGTGAAGCACGGCTTTCTGAACGTCTTGGCAAGCCGGTTTGAACTTTAGCTAGTGTAATTTGTGTTGTTAAGAATATGATTATGTAAGTGGTGACAGAGTTAAATCCGACTAACATTTAACCAAAGGCGGTGTGCCTTATTACAGAACTGTCATGGCTTGACGTGTTTTTATAGGCAAGTTTTAGGCTAGCTGCCCTTGCGGGCCATTTTTAGTCTAGACATTTTCTATTTCTGTGCTCGAATTAACGTGTCCCATTTGGTTAGAGATTGTTTTTTCATGGTCAGTAATTCTATATAATCCGCAAAAAATAGTTAATGCGATCATGTCGTAGATAATTTCCACACGAAAATTGTATAAGGAAAAACTCATTAAAAACTGAGGATGCGTGATAGACCCAAAAACGTTCTCACTAACACAAGTAAAGCTACACTTGCCACTACTTGCTTCTTCATGGTGCTCGTATCCTTAGCCTTCAGACATCACAAAAATAAAAAATTGAACAGTGCTATAACAAAGTTACTAGGTTTGTAGCAAATACCCTATTCAAAGCCCACTACTGTATAGCACCAAAAAGCCTAAATTGCTTAGAACTACCACATCAACTAACGTACACACTTACTACACTTCTTGCCACCTATAAAATTATCCAGAATCCACCTGTTTGTCCCGTACTAAACTTTCTACTCAACCATGTACCTAGCCTGTCATTACGATTCAATGACCAAAAACTCCTGTCTGTCCACAAACCTGTTACTTGTACTATGTTGGTAATCTTGTCAAAAGTTTTGCCCTGGTCGAGGTTTATGGTGAGCACCATTTTGCCTAAATACTTTTTAAAATTTTCCTCTCTTTTATGATATGGTATCCGACTTTTTGTAGTGCGTGCTTAAGGTGTTTTGTATTCATTACTGGTGCCAAAGCAAATAAAGAAACATTTTTTTAGTGCTTGCAGAACAGAATTGTAACACAGTATTGCCAAAATAGTGTTGCATAATTCTAATTTTTTTTAGTTGTTGAGGTAATTGGGTAAAGTAGTGCAATTTTCTGCGTCATTAAGAGGAAGCTGAGAAAATATTTCTCTTGAAATATTAGGATGTTTGCCATTTTGCCTGCAGGGTACCACTGCTTAAACAATGACTATTCGGTAAAAAAAGGGCATTTTTGGAAACTTAAAAATCATAGGTTCATAGGAGATTGCTAGACTAATGGTTCAAGAGCCCTTACTAACCTTGCTAGTTTTACCCAAATTTTGTATTCCTAGGGGAAAGATAACAAGGGTCTGCAAGTCATGGGCTCCATCCCAGGAGTGAATTTGCGATTTCCCATCCATTGGTCCAGATTGCTCTTGAAGATGGTCAGATAAGGGCTCTGTCTTACATGAATAGGAAGCTTATTCCAGAGGAGGGGCAGTTTTCTGGAGCACCTGTCTCTTTCAGCATGATCTATTCATATCCGAGACAAATCTGGAGTGGTAACCCTCATGCAGTTAGTTTTTTGATTATGCAACATTTCCATCAGTGCTGGGTCAGAGACTGCCTTGTAGATCAGGCATAGATCACCTCTCAGTCCCTTAGTAATCTGTGGAAAATTGAATACAGTGAAAGGGCTTTTAATCGGCCCACATATGACGTTGGTTATATCCTGTATTTTTTCAGTGAGAAACCTCTGAAGACACTCTATAACTGTTGCAAGTGCTTGGTAAGGTATATGCTAAAGGGTACGTTGTACTTAACTGTTTGTCAGAGGAGGGCCAAGTACAGTGGTACTGTGACAGCCTTAGACCTGGGTGCCATGGCTTTACTTACAAGCTGAGCCACATAGAATGATTTCCTCACCACCATGGAAACATGGCGGTCAAAGTTCAGATTACTGTCTGTGTTATCTGAGTACCCAGATCTTTCACTATTGGGTCCACTCTTTGGGGGGGGGGGGTGCTATCAATGTTATAATTTGCAAGGGCATTTGATTTCTCAAAAGATATTATTATGCATTTTGTTTGAGGCCATGGCTTTGACACCAGTCATTAGTCTGCGTTGGACCTTTCTGTAGGGAATCAACATAATTTTGGGAGTTAGTAATTTCCTCCAACTTGCAGTCATCAGCAAACGTAGCCAGCCAAAGGCCATCTACATTTGCCTTGACATCTGAGAGGTATATTCCAAACAGTAGGAGGGCCAGCACTGAGCCCTGTGGTACTCCACTACAGACCGGCCTCTTGCTGGATGTGGTTCTCCCAGTCTAATAACATGTACCCTATGTGTGAGCCAGTTGGCTATCCATATTGTGATGCAGAGGTTTATGGTCAGGTTTGTGACTTTACCTATAATACCCAAGTGGGGTATTGTGTCAAATGCCTTGGCTAGGTCAAGGTAGGCAGTATACACTGTCTTATCCTCATCCATGGCCTTGGTTTCTTTTTCAAAGAAGTCCACCTGATTGAGCAGTCAGAACCTGTCCTTGATGAAGCTGAAATGGGTGGGTCTAGATTTTGGAGATTCCCTATGATTTATTAATCCGGTCCAAGATTATTCCATAACCTTGCATATGAGGTGGGTCGGTAGTTTCCTGGGTCCTTTGGTCTCCCCTTGTGCAGAGGCATGACTGTTGCTGTCTGCCACTCTACTGGGGCAAAGCTTGTTTTGGAGACTCTGGTTAAGTAGAGATCTAAGTGGGTCGGCCAGGTCATGTTTTATAGGCACCCTGGGATTCTGTCAGGGGCCCATTGATGCCATGTTTGTAGAAAGCACAGTAACAACATTTTTTTTGTGGTAAACAAAGAAAAGGTAGGGGGTATTTCATGGAGAGTGACCAGAGGTGATGGGTGAAATCCAAGCTGAATATTTAGGCCAGCAGGTTTGCTATTTCTTCTGGCTGAGTATAGTGTTATCTACAGCCATCTCAGCACATTGTGTTTTCCCTTAAGATTTTGGAAATAATTACAAAAATGCTTTGTGGTTGTCATTTGCTTGGGAAGCTATTTTAGTCTTGTATTTAGCTCATATGTGGGTTTATCTGTCAAGAACATATTTAGTGAGGGAAATGATGTGTATGTGCAATTTGTCATTTGATTTGTCAGTATGTGAGTTGTGTCTCAGTTTTCATATTGTAACTGCATATCTCGCATAGTTTGTTTCAGGGTTAAGTGGTTGTCTGTATACATGAGACAGTTGCTACATTGCCTCAGGATGCTCATGTCCACTGGTTTGCCACAGAGGTAGCAGGAAAGTGCCTGCTGTCCATGGTTTCAGGTGTTTTACTATGGGTTTAACCAGGGAGAAAAGTGGGTAGATTTAACTGGACTGGGATGATGACACAGATGAAGTATGGGTGCTATACTCTATGTGAACTGCAGCTCTCCAACAAGGTTATGCTGCTGTGTGCACAACTCAGATGCTCATAGTGTGGAGGGGGACTGGGGAAAGTTACAGAGAATGTTATTTTTAAGGGAAGTTTTAACTTGAAAATCATTTGTATCTATAATGTATGCTGCTAACTGCCGCTGGGCAGAAAACAGTGTAGCACAAACAATGGGCTTATACCGAAGCAGAGAAAACAAAAACAGCAAGTCCCACAGACCAGTCGGGAAAACACACAGTAAGCTTTCAGCCAGCAGCTCCCAACTCAGATAAGTTTGCAACAGCATACATGTGCCACAAAAGTGCAGTCCGAAAACCCTCTTAATGTAAAAAAATGCTGGTTTCTGAGTTCCAAGTGCGGAGAAACCACACAATCTAGATATTACCATCCTGTAAAACTACCAGAGACAATGTAATTACAGTGGATATAAAAAGTGTACACACCCCTGTTAAAATGCCAGGTTTTGGTGATATAAAAAAAAATGAGACCATAATAAATAATTTCAGAACTTTTCCCGCCTTCAGTGTAACCTATAACCTGTACAATTCCATTGAAAAACAAACAAATCTGTTGAGGGAAAAATATAAAAAATAAAGAACGTACAATAAGCTGGTTGCATACGTGTGCACACCCTTAAACTAATGCTTTGTTGAAGCATATTTTGATTTAATTGCAGCATTCAGTCTTCTTGGGTAGGAGTCCGTCAGCATGGCACATCTTGATTTGGCAATATTTGCCCCACTCTTCTTTGCAAAAGCGCTGCAAATCTGTCAGATTGCAAGGGTATCTCTTGTACACAGCCCTCTTTTGGTCACCCCACAGATTTTCTGTTGGATTTAGGTCTGGGCTGTGGCTGGGCCATTCCAAAACTTTAATTTTCTTCTGGTGAAGCCATTCTTTTGTTGAGTTGGATGTATGCTTGGCGTCATTGTCGTGTTGAAAGGTAATTCTTCTTCATCTTCAGCTTTCTAGTAGACGCCTGAAGGTTTTGGACCAAAAGTGACTGGTATTTGGAACTGTTCATAATTCCCTCCACTTTGACATAAGCCCCAGTTCCAGCTGAAGAAAAGCAACCTGAAAGCATGATACTGCCACCATCATGCTTCACTGTGGGGATGGTGTTCTTTTGGTGATGCAAAGTGTTGTATTTGTGTCACGCTTATCTTTTGGAATTGTGGCCAAAAAGTTTAACCTTGGCCTCATCAGACCATAACACATTGCCCCACATGCTTTTGGGAGACTTGATGTATTGTTTTGCAAATTTTAGCCGGACCTGGATTTTTTTCTGTGTAAGAAAAGGCTTTCATCTTGCAACCCTACCCCCATAGTCCAGGCATACGAAGAATATGGGAGGTTGTTGTCACATGTAGTTACACAACCAATACTTGTCAGAAATTCCTGCAGCTTCTTTAGTGTTGCTGTAGGTCTCTTGGCAGCCTCCCTGACCAGTTTTCGTCTTCCCTTTTCATCAATTTTGGAGGGGCATCCAGTTGTTTGCAACCTCACTGTTGTCCCATATTTTCTCCACTTTTTGATGACTGTCTTCACTGTGTTCCATAGTATAGCCAATGCTGTAGAAATTTTTTTGTACCCTACTCCTGACTGGGGAAATTTTTTTAATTTCCCCTAAATCCTTTGGGTTTCTAATACCAAGATGAGAATGGACCCCATTCCTAAGTTAAAGTACTGTTAACGTTTATGAAATTAGTAATGTTTCAGTATTTGATGTCAGCCAGAAGTGCTCTTTGCAGCACCCGCAGTGTGCCCAGTAATGACTCCTCCTGCAATTCGTACGAGGTTTCATGGATTGGAAACGTATCTAAATATGACTGTAGATTCTTTTTTATAAGATCCGTTGCTCCTACTACTATTGGAGCTGTCTGGGTATCTTTCTTCCACATTGCTTTCATTTCTGCCTGCAGATCCTGGTATTTAATAGCTTTGTGTCTCTCTGTATGCACGACACTGTAGTCGCTGGGTGTGGTGATTTCAATAATCAATGCTACTTTTGTCTTCTTTTCTTGGACCACTATATCCAGTTTTCTAGCATCTGTCTTTTGAACTGTTGGTAATGGGTGATCCCATGTGATATAAACTTCATCATTTTCTATTATGCTTTGTGGCTTGTGTTTGCAGTGTTTTTCATCCACATCGATACCATAATGTTTTCACAATCCCCCAGTACAACAGTCTTGCCACATTATTATGCTTTTCAGTATACTGTCCTTCTGTCATTAGTGTGTCGCAACCAGGAACAAGTTGTGTCTGTTTCCAATTTGGTTTTACAAAAGCTACATTTGTCTGTTTCTCCCACATGTTCAATGGACTTTGTAAACCAGCATTTATGTAGCCCACTGTCTTGGGCTGCCAGTATTAACCTTTCATCTCTTGGTTTGAATTTGCTTTTCCTTAACTATTTCTGCGTTCGTTCCTGATCAACATGAGGTTCTTCCAGAAGATTTCTATACTTGCAGCTATATGTCTTTTCCACATTTCTTGCCTTCTCATCTGCTCCTTCACTTTATATTCTTTCTTTTGTTTTTTGGCACATTCAGTTGCTTGCCTGGTTTTTATCTACTTTTGGTTTGATTTTCATTCCTGCTTGACGTCAATATGCTTCTGCTAAATTAAGCAGAGAATTCATCTTAGATTTATTCTCCTCGTGTTTCAAAACTTTCACTACATTTGGATCTTGTGAGGTCAGCAGATGTGTGGAGTCTCACGATTGCAGATCTATACTTATAATCAATTTCAAGGAGGCCCATCCCTCCTTCAGAACGGGGAATATATAATCTTGGTATATACTGATTTTTATAGATCATTTGGTGAGCATGGAGCATCCTTCTTGCTTTAATATCTAATCTATCCAATACTTTTTGGACTCTTGCTCGAGTTCTTTTATATCGCATTCTTGTCCCAAACTGATGTTTTCCTGCTTTAAATGTAGATTTTGCACATTTATCAAGACCAAATGACATTCTAATATCATCTGAAAAAGTTCTGACAACCTGCAGCTGTGCTTTCAGTTCCTCATCTGATGAGCTATACAGTTTTAAATCATCAACAAAGAGAAGATGAGAAGTCATTAGATTTTGTTGTTTCTAGCAGATGCCGGAAGGTTTTGGGCCAGAAGTGACTGGCATTTGGAACTGTTCAATAATGAGGTCCCTTTGATGCATTGTAAGCTCTCTGCGAACCATGGCTTTTGCTGTAGCACGCAACTGAGTAAATGTCAGGAAAATCCTACTAGGACAGCTGAACTTTATTTAGGGTTAATCAGAGTCTCTTTAATTGATAGCAGGTGTATACGTCTTTTGGCTTTTCCCAGTTAGGGGTCACCACAGCAGACCTCCGGTCTGCTAATGATTGGCAATGAATTTTTAGTGTTGAGTTGCCAGCCCAGCACCCAACCTTCAAGGAAGGCACACCCACACATGCATGCACCTATCTGAATGTCTTTAAATTCATTAGACTGTGGGGAGGACATGCAGAGTCCGCAGAGAAGACGATCCAGCCGAGAATCGAACCGGAGAACCTCTTGCTGTGAGGCGACATCGCTAACTGCTGCTCCACCGCAGTACCCAAGAAGACCGAATGTTGTAATTTAAATGAAAATGTGCTTCAACAAAGTATTAGTTTAAGGTTATGCACACTTATGCAGCCAGTTTATTGTAAGTTTTTTATTTTTTATATTTTTCCCTTAACATATTTGTTTTTCAATTGAATTGTACAGTTTATAGGTCACATTAAAGGTGGGAAAAGTTTTGAAATTATTTATTGTAGTCTCATTTTTTTATATCACAAAAACCTGGCATTTTAACAGGGGTGTGTACATTTTTATATCCACTTTAAGTACTACAGCAGCAGTGGAAACAATTCAACTTGGTAGCTCCACTGAAGTGCAAGAAATGTAATAAGTAATGCAAGACTCTTATGATCAGCAGAACAAGCTGGAGGGACAGGTTCATAACCCAGGGCCTGCCCATGCTGTGGAATAAACTTCCCATACATGTCAAGCAGAGCGCCTCACTGGCCTTCCTCAAGAGAAAATCTCGATGAGTGGATGGGAAATAGAAATTCACCCCGGGGATCATTCCAGTGGTTCTACTCAACAGAGGCTCTGGGAACTAAGGTCAGGTGGCATGATGCTAGGGTAATCCTATGGGCTAGGATTGTAAAGGCCCCAAGGCCATTAGCCTCATACACACCTATGAACGTATGAACCTGTAAATACATTAAGAAATAATCAGAAATGCAAAAATGATACTTATTTTCATTCATTTTTGCAGCGGAGGGCTTTAGATGCAGCAGATTCGTTATATTATATCCATTATAGAGTACAATGCCCCTTTTGGAATGTACCTCACAAGACCTCTGCAGCAGCTGGAAAGGCCACAGAAGTACCTCACAAAGTGGATTACTGGCCTCAAACAAATGCTGTACACTGACCGCCTCAAAAAACTCCAGCTTTTACACCGTAGCATATCACCTATTCAGAGGTGATCTCTGCCTAACATATAAAGCTATGTCAAACCCAGAGCTGTTGGACATGCTACACCTAAAGAAATCCCAATCCCTCCGAGCTACACGCTCTAGGGACCTAAACCTTGTCACCACAATAAACGGGACACGCTGGAGGGATAGATTCCTGTCCCAGAGACTTCCTATACTCTGGAACAAGCTACCCATGTTTGTCAAGCAAAGTTCTTCATTAGCACTATCAAGAAAAATCTTGATGAGTGGATACACCCTGGGGATCACTTCTGTCTCTCTGCTGGACAGTGGCACAGGAAAATAACTTTCTTTGGTGGCGTAAGCTATGGAACCTTGCAAGGCTTATGTAGGTCCTTGGGCCAATAGCCTAGTACCTACCTATGAACCTATTCTCTGTAACTCTCAGGCGAACAAGCAAAACTTTTATGGCATTGCACACATTTTGTGTGTTTGAAGTGTGAGTTTACAGTACTTTAGCCCAATAAAAAGATGTTATTTAATATAATAGTAACTTGTTCCTAGGATAGGAGGTTAGCATTTTCAGACTAGGAAACCCTATGTGATAGAAGGTAATACTGCCCAGGACAGGAATCTTGCATTGCTATTCTAATAGGTTTCGAGAGTGTATGGTTTCGAGAGTGTATTTTTGACTACCAAAAGGGGTTGTCTGATATGGGTTGGGAGAGTGGCCTAATGGTTAAAGTGTTTGCCTTACAAACACAAGGTGCAGGGTTTAAGTCTCATAAGGGATAATTGGATAGGTTTAAAATGGCTCGCAAGGGCAGTTAGCCTAGTACTAATCTAATCTAATCTAAAAACAGTTAATCTTGAAAAAAGATGATTAAATTATCAGTTTGAGTTCTGCTGATGGACAGCAGATGGCAGTGTGATAGCAGGGATTGTGCTTCTAGCTAGGAATTCATCCTGCCTGATTTCAGAAGGTTTAAAAGCACAATTTATGTGACATTAACTTTTTTTTGATCAACAGTGGCCATCCTCTAGAGCAGGGGTGTCCAACCTTTTCACTTGCAAGGGCCGCATTGAGTCAACAGAAATGGTCTGGGGGCAAATGGCAAGTGAGGACCAAAAAAAAAAAAAAAAAAAAAAAGGTCTCACATTAACTGAAGAGCAAAAAAAAACAGCAAGAGACTCCATCCAGGTTTATGCGGACTAATGTGGCTGTTTTGTAGGTGAATTTGAACAATAAATAAATTAATAAATGCATAATATTTGCCCTAAAATTCAATATCTCATTCTAATTATTTAAAAAACAGTTAAATCTAACATCTTAGTTTATTTGTAAAAAAATTAGCAGGTGCAGTAGTACCTTCCTTATCTCATCCATATTTGCCAAAAGCAGTTTGGGCAGGATTACACACCTTAGCATCTATGGGTCACTATCCTTGGCTGAGATAGATAAACACACTTGTTCAGGATGTTTTTTCACACAAAGAGAAATGAAGATAGCATGGGCTGTTGTTTCTTTTGCTGAGCATCCCACTGATATTCTTAATGTGGGAGAAGACATACAGGCACTGTAGATGTATTGTTAGCTTCCATGAGTTGGAAACATCTAAGTCTCTGAATGTTAAGCCAAATGAATGGGTAGCTACCTTTGACAAATTCCCAGGTGTGATAAATAATAATGCAGTAGTGATCCCTACATTTGAACATTCACAATTATAGTGTGCGTACTTATATAAGTGCACTTTTTAGCTTTACAATAAACATATTTTAATACAGGAGATCCACATATGCTATGTTTATCCCAGCAGTGGACCTAGATAAAAGGATATGATAAAAAAGTTGTCCTGCCCAGTGGTAGATTATTTTATTGTTTACTTCCCACAGCATCAAACATCCATTACCACCATTGGCACATCTTCACTTCCACTAAACCTGCCCAAACCCAAGATACTTACACTACTCACTACAAACTGGTCCCAAACTACACACAGAGAAGATCCCAACCCACTTAAAGAGATCTGAAACCCACATGTACACTTATTTTAATAAAAAATGTTAATAAAAATGCAGTAAAATGTGGACTTCATCCCTCATTGCAAGCCATATGGTCATAAAAATCATGCACTTCATAAGCAAATTCAGACAGATCATAACAACAAATAAGCTTAAAAATAAAAACACACAATATCACCATCATTGTAATTAACCCTCATTCGTTACACTGGTAAAAATGCATGTACTAAAATTAAACAGTACCGTCACCAAAAAATGCTACCCCACCTAAAACAAATGTAGAGATCAACTCTGACCTTAGTTTATGAAAAATTACCTAACATAGTAAAATGGGTTAAAATGCAACCAAAGCCAACTCTGTGACTTAGATGGATGAAGCCCAGCTAATCCAGATGACTTTGGTTTAGTTAGCAACCTTAACCAATGGAGGAGTTGGTAGAGGAGGCTAAAGGATGGTAAGGCACTTTCTGTTTACCTCTCATGGGGTGGGTTGTGCTTACATTCCCAAGGTAAGCACTCCATGTCTGAGTTTCCAGTGGAGACTCAAGATCAAGAACATGCAGAGACACTAATTGCTGAGGAGAGCAAGACCACCTGAAAAGGTGGTGATGCCTTGTGCATCAAGCTGTTTCATGCTTGCATCTTGGGCAACTATAGGCATGCATGCTGGAGAACATAGGCACATTAAGTGAAAAACCTAGTCACCTCAATAGATGGTGTCACCAGTATAACCCTGACCCTAAGTTGAATGACTGAGTGGAGTGACATGAGTTGTGTCAACATGAATGGAGGAGGGAGCAGAGCAAAAAAATGCAACAGACAGAAAATGGATCTAATTCTGACTAACTAAAACCATAATTAAACTAGAAAACTAACATACCTTACCATAACCCTTGCTACACTACTGAAATACATCATAAATAGCTGGTATTACTTAAAAGTAATTAAAATTCTTTAAATCAAACAAATAATTGACATTACTTAAAAAAGTTACCTTAGCACAAAACCACCTAAGAGACACTCCTTTCATAAAATCTTTTGGAAAATATCTAAATCCCTATTCAGCAGATAACTTATTCAATCAATACAGCTCATTATAACATTCAAAACAGTATGGGAAACAATAATTCAGACAAAAAAAAAATAGGAAAATATAGTATGCATGGGGTTTTGGTTTGAGAAAATATCTGGCAAAACAGGATTAGGGAACTGGTTTATGGCTTTACCATTTGTCCTATGTTTATCCCTAAAACTACAGTACAAGATATTTCATCGATTACACATCAGACCTCAACTATTCCATATATACATATACATACATGCTAACAGCAGAAGGAGGTATAAGGGTATGATAAAACACACATCTAAGCTGCAATTCAAAATAGTTTATCACCTTTCTACTAGCATCATCACAGTAGAACTCTTGGGTACTTTCGGGTACAACAGTAATGCTCACTATATTCACGTCAGATAACATAAATAGGTAAATAAATACAGTTATCCTAAAAGCACCATCATATTCATTATAAAAAAACCCCCCAAAAATACCATTTTTATACCATTGATGCTTTGTATGTATAGTCAGTCTAACAAAGAAAAACAAAAAATCATGTTTAACCGACGATTAACTTTAAAAATGAAACAAGGGTACATGGCTACATGTGGCCCACTACAAAATGAAAATTGTTCAATGTATATAGATAATTGAGTTTACAGTAAAAGAAAATTTAAATATGAGAAGAATGTTTTCAACTGACCATATATAAGCTCTAGTTTAGGGAGCATTCACAGTGTCAAAAAATACTTAGCTTTACTTACCTTTTGCTATGTTGTAGTGTAGTGTAGTCGGTGTGTACTCCGAAATAAAATAAATCCTCTCTCCATGATCTCGCGCCTTCCTTCAGCTTTAAAAAATGACCGAACGGTGTTTTCGCGCATGCGCATACCAGCGGAAAGACGCTGGTATGAAAAAAGCGTGAAAAAAAGAAAGTTGGCGCATGCGCAGAACAGTAAAAGTACGCGGACGTGTAAACACACAGAAAAAAAGTTAAATTAAATTAAATTTAAATTTAAGGGTCGCGGGCCGCATGGAAGAGCTCTGAGGGCCGCATGCGGCCCGCGGGCCGCGGGTTGGACACTCCTGCTCTAGAGCCAGTGTAACACCCAGATACCACAACCAAAAATGGGAACAAAAGGATTATTGTTTCTTTGATCCTTGCTATGCAAAGCATGAAAGGGATGTGAACTGTGTTATTTAGGAGAAGGAAGCTACAGTAATTGCAATTTACAATAGATGATCCCGATTTTGTCACTGGGATATATAGCAGAGAACTTTTTGCTTGACTCTAATGGAAAAAAAAACTACAGAAGTGGCTCTACTTAAAGGTAGTGATAACATATTTCTCATTGTTGTAGTAGTCACCCTTTGATCCCAAAGGATCATGGGTTTGTGCCTCTGTTGGACTGATTTGAGCAGTGTAATCTCTGACTGTGCAATCCAGTCTGGGACTGCCAGTCCTTTCCACATTCTGAGCAGCAGTAAGCAGATGTCTGTCTGGTATCATAGGCACTGATCTTCCTGAGGGCTCTCTTATCCTCTGCTCTCCTTTCCAAGGTGGTTTCATACATAACGAGAGCTTCCTTCACTTCCAGTTTCCAGGCATACTTGTTTAAGGAAAGAGAATACCAGGTGTTCAAGCTGATGGTTAGAGGGCTGAGGTCATGCTTGCATATGTCCTTGTAGCACAGTTTGGGTCGCCCTTTTGGCCTCTATCCTGATTCCAGAACTCAAAAAAGCAGGTAATTCCGTATTTGCCATTTGTCATGCATGGGACGTGACCCATCCAGTGCATACGTCTGGTTCAGGTGGGTGAAAATGGAGGTGGTGTCCATCCCCTCAAGCACTGTGCTGTTGAGGATCTTGTCCTGCCATGAGATACCAAGTATGCACCTAAGCCAGCGCCTATGGAATACATTGAGCCGCTGCTCCTGTTTTAAGCGCAAAGTCCATGTTTCCCTGGAATGCATTAATGTGCTCAAAACAAGGGCTGTGTAAACATGCACCTTGGTGTACACAGTGAGGTTATTATTGGCCTGTACTCTTTGTCAGCGTGGAAAATGTTGTGGCAGCTTTTCACATGTGCTTGTTGATCTCGCTGTCAAGAGGCAAGTTGTCAGATGTTGTAGAGCCTTGGTAAATGAACTCGTGGACAACCTCCAGGTCATAGTCACTCACACTGATTGATGGCTCATTGCCCAGATTTTGGCCCATCACCTTGGTCTTCTTTAAATTGATTTTGAGGCCAAATTCCATTTATGCATCTACAAATAGAGTCATGAATGACTGAAGTTCTTGCTGAGTGTGAGCCACAATAGCTGCATCATCAAAGAATAGTAACTCCCCTTAGACACTTCCTACGCACCCTGGCTTTTAATCTAATCCTCAACAGTTTGAAGAGGTTGCAGTCCATTCTGGTTCAAAGAAAGATACCTTCTAGCATTTCTGAAAGCAAAAAGTAAATTTTAACAGAAATGAAAAGATAACAAGCAATGTTGGAGCCAGTAAACACCCTTGCTTCACTCCACTGAAAAGCATGAACGGTTCTGATGTGGATCGCTTTGTTTTACATAATGGTCCCCTTCGCACCTTCATGGAAGGCCATGATAATGCTAAGCAGTATTGGAGGACAGCCGGTCTTTGCCAGAATAGCAAATGGTCCTTTCTTACTGACCAAGTTGAATTGCTTGGTCACATCAATGAAGACAGTATACAGAGATTTTTCTGCTCCTTGCACTTTTTTTGTAGTTGCCTAACAGAGAAAACCATGTCTGTAGTAGACCATTTAGCTCTCAAACTGAGACTGAGTAAAGTCTCTGTCTGCAAGAATGTGGAGCCTCTTCAGGGCAACGTGCAAACAGCTTCCCCATGGTCCAGAGAAGGGAGATGCTGCAATAGTTTAGTCACTTTTGTCACCCTTATTCTTGTAGTAACTATAATGCAGATAATTCACACTATATGTTTCTATGATTATGATGTGAAGAAGACTGTATTAGAAAATATTAGGATGGATGGATTCTATCACTTTCAGTGTTTGTATGTCTGTGTGTGTTTATATGGAATATGTTGGTTGTATGTATGAAACCAGTGAGTGACTCTGTTTACTTGGGATGTTCACATTTTTGTAACTGTCATGGGATTTATCTTTGTTTGATTCTGACTGGAAGATGGCTCTGGACTGGCTGGAATGATCATACTTTATCACTTGTCCATGCAGCTTGGAATATGATTTGCATGGTTATGGTGGGAACTTTACTGCACGCAGGCAGTTTACATGAGATGATCATACTTTTGCCATTGGCGTACATAGATGGTAGTGTGTCTTACGTGGCTCAGGTGGTTACATTTTTGTATGGTGATTGCATTTATGTTGCTGTTATATTTGGCTGGGAATATGACCTGTATGATTTGGTCATTGTGACTCAGTTTGCATGGAGGTAACGCACTTGTGATTTGACATGAAAGACTGTACTGACTGTGTATAAAATTTTAGGACTGATATTTTGAAGGAGTAATATGTTTTGTAATTTAGGTGTAATGATAGCAGTACTGATGCACTCTGTGGGATCACCATGTTTTTATTACAGTGGATATAAAAAGTTTACACACCCCTGTTAAAATGCCAGGTTTTTGTGATATAAAAAAAATGAAACCACAATAAATCCTTTCAAGACTTTTCCCACCTTTTAATGTGACCTATAACCTGTACAAGTCAATTGAAAGACAAATCTGTTGGGGGGGGGGGGGGGTTATAAAAAATAAAAAACATATGATAAGCTGGTTGCATAACAGTCCACACACTTAAACTAATACTTTGTTGAAGCACCTTTTGATTTAATTACAGCATTCAGTCTTCTTAGGTAGGAGTCTATCAGCATGGTACATCTTGCCCTGGCAATAGTTGCCCGCTCTTTTTCTTGCAAAAGCGCTCCAAATCTGTCAGATTACAAGGGCATCTCTTGTGTACAGCCCTCTTCAAATCCACAGATTTTCTATTGGATTTAGGTCTAGGGTCTAGCTGGGCCATTCTGAAACTTTAATTTTCTTCTGGTAAAGCCATTCTTTTGTTGATTTGGATGCATGCTTGGGGTCATTGTCGTGTTGAAAGGTGAAATTCCTCTTCATCTTCAACTTTCTAGCAGACCCACAATGTTCATAGCTACCCTCTGAAATGCTCCTCAATCACAGGCAAAGGCATCAAAGGAGCCTTGACCTTGTCTCCTGTCTTTCTTACTTTTTGGCACTGCTCACAGGTATTGCAGTACCCTGTTGCATCCCTTAAAATTCCAGGCCAATAAAAATGTCTGTATAATACGTCTCTTGTTATGCTTTATACCCATATGACTTGCAAAAGGAATGTCATGGGCTGTGGTTAGAAGTGCCAGATGTTAGGCTCTTGGCAATACCATCTGCTGTATTACCTCACCCTGTAGCCCTCCATCAGAGGTCCACCCTCTGTTCCAGTGTACAGACTCTTCTTTTCCTTGAGAATAGAGTCTCCCTAGCTACCTCCCTCAAGCCTGTTAGTGTAGGGTCCGAGAGCTGAGCCTGTTTCAGGTCTATTTTTGTGACCCTTCCCAGCTCCACTTCCACAGGAAGTCTGGTATCTTCTGACAGTGGTGCCTCCCTGTCAGCCTGGGTACTACCACTTATCTCTGCCCTTGCAGTCACTCTGTCCAAGGGGACATCAGTATCTACCAGCAGCTGTGGCTCACCTTCAGGCTGACTGCTACAGGGTAGCTCCTTCCCTCCCTGAAATAGCCATCTCACCAGCCCTGGCTTCAGGTGTGGGTTCTGTCTGTTTCTCCTCCAGGCTACTAGACCCACATGCCTGAAGTGTAACTGCATGCACACAAGGTACCTCATTAACGGAATCATTCCCTATCAAGACATCTGCAGTGATATCCTCAAATACACCCACTCCTTTTCCTCCCTCCCAGTCGAGGTGAACCCTGGCCAAAGGCATTTGGAATGGGGTCCCTCCTAAAGCTCTGACTGGAGTTGGACTGCCCAAGCAAGTACTGCTCTTGTTTAACCACTGCAGGCTTCAGAAAGGTTATGTCGGAGGCTGTGTCTTTCTTAACTGTGGCCGGTTTTCCATCCACTAAGATCGTATATAAACTCTAGTGATAGTTTGGTACCCCTGTTGTCTCCAGACAATTTACCACTGGCATGATGCTGTTCCACTCGCTGGCTCCTCCACCTTTTTTTCCCCACCTTGCTTCTGTACAACTCTATATGATACATGGCCACACTGGTTACATTTAAAACATCTAACCCCCCCCCCCCCAAACATCTTTATTGGATTATTACTTGTGACACAGGCAAATTTACATTCACATAAAAGTAACCACACTATAATTAACATAAGACATTTTATTTCACATATTTTGGTATATATAATATAACCTAAGCAACATTACATAAGTTATTCAATTCCTGTCTTTTTTGCATATTATTTTTTTTAAACAAGTGACATCTTTATTAAACCATCCCTTACTACATAGGCCATCATACATTTTATAAATGAAAACAAACCACACTGACACAATCCTAGTTGCAAGCATTTTACATCGCAAATCATACCGACACGCTCCCAGTTGATTGCACATCACTTATAATCTCCCCAATCTTTTTCAGCCAAACAATACATAGCTCATTCCCATTTTTTCCTATGTAGTTTGTTCCTACCCATTTGTAAAGATCTCAGTTCCAGTTGTTTTATCTCTGGTAGTATATTTGCTACTTCTAGTACAGTTGGTTTAGATTTTGATTTCTATTTTCTAGTAATTGTTTTTTGGCAGCCACTATTATTAGACACATTACCATGCCTAGGCAATTCCAGTTCTGTATCATAGCTCAGAAAAATCATCTTCCTCATCAGACCAAATCCGCCTACCCAGCATATCCGACAGTGCATCCAGCAGGGAATCCTTCAAGTCCACCGATCACCGCACTCCCAGAAAATATGTTCCCAATTACCTCTTTCTTCCCTGTCACACTTCCAACATTTACTGTCTGCCTGAGGAAAAATTCTCTGGAGTCTACTTGAGGTATAGAAATATCTATGCAAACATTTCTATGCAAAAATCCTAAATATTCTAGATTTTGTTGCATATTTGGTCGACTTGCATATATCCTCCCCTTGTTTCTTTGTGAATTTCTTATCCAGTCTCTCTTCCCAATCTTTTCTAACCTCCTCTGATTAATTCTTATAGTTATCATGCAATATTCTATATGCTCTACTGATTATTCCTTTTTTAATAGCAGCTTTTGTTCTAGATACTACTAAAAACTCGATCAGTGCTGGTCTTTCATTTAGGACCCCCCCCCCATTCTCTTTGCCTATGCCTTCCTTCCCGATCAGGGATTGATATCAGAGTATTGTCTAACCTGCAGTCCAAATAAATTCTTGGTGTCTAAACATCTAACCCTTTATCTTGGCTGTGTGACTGAATAAGTAGCTTCCACTGTTATTGGTGGACTCTGTTGGGGTGGTTTAGGTTGTCCTCCATGGGTTCCCTTATATTCATGTGCAACACTGTGTATCCCATTCCTGTGCAATGATGCCCTGCTTGCTAAGTAGAGAGCCCTTTTTTTCCCCAGCTCATCTGCAGAGTTGCACTCCCGGTCTGCTAACCAGATTCTTATGTCTTCAGGCAGAGTGCTAAGGTCTTGTTCCCTCACCAAAAGGTCTGCCAGCCCTCAAAAGTGGTGACCTGACACCCACTCGCACACCTATGAAAATAGGTGCTTAACTACTTAATATCATCACACACGCTTTCATCTGCCTTGCGTCTATGCTTACAAAACGTTTTTTCTGTAAGCTTCAGGTGTTAACTAAAAGCATTCAAGTAAAATTGCTGTACTCTGTCATAGTATAAGCAGTCAATATCGGACATTTCAGAAGTGGCAGTTACAGCTTCCCCATGGAGTAAGGGGGTCAGGAACTGTACCCATAGCCCTTGTATAGCATTATACGGTTACATACTCTTTCAAATATATGAATAAAACTATCAAAATTATCACTCTCTGTAAATTGTGGAAGAACTTTACTGACCTTTATTGCTTCTAGGGTTTGGTTATTCCCTTCCCCAATATCTCCGTGACCCTGGTGAGGACTCAGAATCTCCCTCTCATGTTGACATTGCTGCTCATTTTTTTCAGCCTCCAAACGCTACAGTCTTTCTGATGATTCTAATCCCATCTGTTTCTCCTTTTCTTCAGTTTCCAAATGCTGCAGTCTCTAATTCCACACATTTGGCCTCCAGTTCAAATCTTTTTAACTCCAGACAGATTTTTGAGTGCTCTGAGGAAAAGATGAACTGTCCTGTTTCTAAGGGCTGCAAATCCCCATCGCCAAACTGATTATTCTCCTGGTTGCTGTTCTGAGTTGCGACTAATGCTGAAATAATTTCCTGTTTAGTCAGGTTGGCATGCTTCAGTACTTTGCCTTTGCGCACCTTGGCCAACTGGTTCTTTGTCAGCTTGCCATAATCCTCTGCTGACACCTTTGCCTGCTTTCCCTGACTAAACTAAACTAACAAAAAAACAACTGTTGTGAAATGAAACTCTGAACGTTTTTACCTTGTGGCTGCTGGAAATATACATACCTTCAGTGACAACTGCCAGGCTACAAGCTGCAGAAGTTCAATTAATATCCACACCACTGCTCACTAGTATGTGAAGTCCCTTCTCTGGACCTGTAATCAAGGAGCCTGAATCCTCACCACTGACACTGGAGAGGATGTTCAGTTGGAACAAAAATAGATGCACGCAATATTTCCAGATGCAGATCTCTGCATCAAGCACAGTTTCCCTTAAGAGCATACAAGGGGTCTGGATTGCTCTCTGTCTCCCTCCAGGTCCCCACTAAGACTCCCTACTGGCATAGGTATAGAGTTGAGCCCTCAGCTGAGTGTCCAAGCCAAGTTCTCCAGCACCCTCTCTGTGAAACCAGTGCTGTGTGTCCCTGCTCCAAACAGCTGACACGCACCACACTCTTTGAGATTTGATTTTCACACATGCATGCACGCTCACGTGTACACATACAGGCATGCATGCGCACACACACTCACTTGCACACACCTGGGAAAGGCTGGCACAGATTTACTAGCTGTGCCCCCTTCTGCCCAGACTATAAGGTAGTTAGTGCCACAAGGCACTCCAAAGTTAGCTACTCTACAGCTCTTACAAGGGTACCCAATTATACTGAGTGACATTAATATTGGTACAAATGGTGGTGTTTTGATCAATGCAGTAAAGCTTTCAGGACTGGCCACAGAGTCACCAAATAGATATGAGTACTCTCAAAGGCTAAAATATTCTCTAAAGGACCAACCACAATGGAAACCTTATATATATTAAATAGTAAAAGAACATGAAAATACTAAATATCTGTTTACAATAAACACCAGAGTTTCAGTCACAGGAAATATTAAAATAACAGATGAATAGATTCACACAGATCCAGAAAAACAGTACTTAACTAATCTCACTATTTTTCCTGAATGATGTAAATAATTACTATTCTCTGGCCAATTACTAGAGCAAGGCGAGATAAAGCAGGTGACAGGTCCTTACTGTGCTTGCTAAAGTAAAAAATGCAGCTTCCTTTGGTTCCGATAACATTGCAGACTGCTTTTTAAAAGAGAATCTTATCAGGGCCACTAGAAACCTTCTTTACCGCAACCTCCAAATGGGCGGTGTCCCAGAGAATGGAGGATTGCATTAGTCATCACTCTGCTCTAAGGGGGGCACTGACCTCAGGGAACTACAGACCCATAAACTTTATCTGCAAGGCCATGGAGAGAATTATCATAGACCTGATCAGTAATGACAAAGAAATCTGCAAACACTGGACCAGACCCAATTTGGCTTTGACAGAAGGAGGTCTTGCCTGCTTTATCTGGTGGATATCTTTGAGAAAGTCACCAGGGCCATAGATAAGGTAAAATGGTACACATCAGCTATCTGGACCTGGCCAAAGCTTTTGACACAATCCCTCACTCAGAGATTATAGATGAGCTTCCTGAGTTAAGCATAAACTCCTGTTATCAGATGGATAGCAGACTTGCTCACTGACAGGACACATGTTATCCAGATAGGTGAATCCACCCCTAAACGTAGACCCAGTGGTGAGGGCTCTAGGAACACAGATAGTAGTTAAAACTTTGACCACCAGTTAATGTGACTAGGTGAATCCACTTCCGATAAGAAACCTATTACTAGTGGTGTCCCACAGGGCTCCGTGTTTGGGTTCCTCCTGTGTGGCCTTCACTTCAGAAAAGTATATACCACTACTGGGGGCTTCTAGCTCACCAAGTTTGCTCATGACTGTAAGCTGGGAGCAATCCCTGAATCTCCAAACAATGTTGACATCCTACACACAAGCCTAAAAATGATATATGACTGGAACCAAAACCATGATCTCAGACTAAATGCTAAAAAATGCATAACCATATCCTTCAATAAATCTGATATCCCTGCAAATTATTATATTGATAGCACACCCCTAAACGTAAACCCAGTGGTAAGGGACCTTGGAACACGCACAGTATTTTGAACCTTGACCACCAGGTAGCTACTGTAGTGAGGAAATAATTATGTGTAGTTCAACTTATATAAGTAAAGGCATGGCATCAATTTCATAGGAGACATAGTGCCATTGTACTTGGCCCTCATCAGGTCCATAATTAAGTATAATGCTACCTTCTGTATATACCTAACCAGGCACTTACACCAACTGGAGCTACCCCAGAGGTTTCTCACTAAAAAAATACAGTGCAAGACACATGTCATATGTAGACTAACTAAAGGCCCTATCCCTTTACTCTGTCTCGTATTGTTTATTGAGAGGTGACTTATGCCTGACCTACAAGGCATTCTCTGATCCAGCCCTGATAAAACATGTTACATATTTGCAAGAAAAATTATAAAAGGTTACACATTCCATGGACCTACACCTTATCTGTAACTCTAACAGAACTTGCTGGAGAGATGGGTTAATATCCCTGAGGCTACCTCATCAATGGAATAAACTTTCTGTCTTCGTTAAAAAAAAAAAAAGCCTGTCCCTCACTCTTTTCAAAAAACATTTGGATAAATGGATGGGGAACCTTAAATTCACTCCTTGGGTCCATGTCCCTTATGAGCATATGTAGTCTGTAAAAATGACTTTTGGCCCCAATACCCAAACACCCAGTACCCTGATACTACCCCATCCCATACCTGGGGAATTAACATGTAGTATTGTCACATCCTGAGTATTAACTAGGCTTGTAAAGGATCTTTTATTTTTTAAACAAGAAACTTCTTTATTCATAGGTTGGTACTAGGCTATTGGCCCTAGGGCCTATGCAAGCGTAGCCATAAACAAACCATGTTGACATAGTCCTAGGAGCAAGCATTTTAAATCAAAAACCATATTAACATAATCCTAGTTGCAAACATTATACATCACTTATAATCTAATCATTGTCAGTCAAATATTACATAGCTCATTCAAGTCCTGCCTTCTTTTAAACCTCATTCCTCCCCTGTGTGCATTGTTCCTACAATTCCCATTTCTCCTATGTAATTTGTTCCTACCCTTTTTTAAAGATCCCAGTTTTATCTGTTACTATATTTACAATTTCTAGTACAGTTGCTTTAGACTTTAATTTCCATTTTCTAGTGCTTTTTTGGCAGCCACCATAATTAGACTCAGCAAGACCTTACTATGTCTGTGCAATACCAATTCTGTATCATAGCTCAGAAAAATAATTTCCCTAATTACATCAATTTACTCACCCAGTTTCTCTGACAGAGTAGTCTGCAGGGAATCTTTAAAGTCTGCCAACTCATTACACTCCCGGAATATATGTTCCCAGTTGCCTCTTTCTTCCCCATCACACCTCCAATATTTGCTGTCTACCTGAGGAAAAATTATCTGGAGTCTACTTGGGGTTTAAAAATATCTATGTAAACATTTCCAAGCAAAAATCCTAAATCTTCTAGATTTTGTTGCATATTTGGGAGACATACATGTATCCCCATTGTTTCTTTGTGAATCACTTATCAAGTCTTTCTCTAATCCTTTCTAATCTCCTCAATCAATCATGCGATATTTTATATGCTGTACTAATTATTCCTTTTTTAAAGGCAGCTTCTGTTCTAGATTCTACTAAAAACTCTACCAGTGCTGGTCTTTCGTTTAGAACCCACTAGTTATTTCTCTCTGCCTGTACTCTGATATCAATCTTTGATAGGAAAGGCAGTCTCTAAATTACAGTCCAAATAAATTCTTGGCATCTTCCAATTCCATTACCTTTCTCTCTCTAGTTATTTTCTCCCAGTACATTGGTTCCTTTACCTGTTTTCTCCAATAAATTCCAGACCCTTCTTGGCTATTGTCTGTATCCCTAATTGTAGTCATCCCTATTGGCAGAATCTCCTTTCTCCATTCATGTGTTGTTTTAGTTCTTAGAATACATTCTGCTACTTTATGGAGAATAACAATAATCATATAGAACATTATATTCATAAAGATCTGCATCCAAAAGGTTTCTGCTTGTGCTATGTATAGGAGCCTTAAGTGTGTAGCTCTGAAATACCCCTTCAGATCAGGTAATTCCTATCTGCCTCATTCTATTGGACGAATCAATCCCCCTTGATTCTTGCCATCTTCCCCTCCCAGATAAAATCCTTCAGCTATTTATTAATTGCTATCCACAGGTTCTCCTCCGGATAAAAATATGCCTGATCTGTGTACAAGACTAGAGACTAAACATTTTAACTGTTTCTATCTTACTATCCCTACCCATATAACAGAGCTTCAAATTTCTCAGTTTTTGTATTCTTTTTTGTTTAGTTTCTTCCTACATATCCTTAGCTGTCACACCGGAATCATTTTTAATCCATACTCCCAAATACTTCCCATAAAAATTGATATTGCTGAATCAATTTGTGTGTGGGTACATAATTTACCACTTTTTAGCTTCATCGCTTTTGTATCCTGAAAAGATATGAAATGGTCTCAAAATGTTCCACAACACTGTAATGTCCTTTTCTGGTTTTATCAAGTATAACATAATATCTGCAGATAAAGCCAGCTTTTCTTGACTACCATACCAATTATATCCTTGAATTTGTGAGTCACTTATTTTCTTTGCTAGTGGTTCTAAATACAATGCAAATAAAGGAGAAAAAGGACACCCCTGCCTGGTTTCTCTGCTCAAACAGAAATTATCAGAGAGGAACCCACACACTTTAATTTTCGCCTTTGATCCCTCATGTATTCTCCTAATCAACCTTATAATTTTTTCAGAAAACGCAAATACTTCCATTGCCCTGTTCATGAAGTCCCAGCTTATTCTGTCAAATGCTTTCTCTGCATCAAGACCCAGCAACAACAATGGTATTTTCTTACATTCTGCTTCCCTCTGGTTCATCAGTGTTCTATTAATGTTGTCAAATGTTTTCCTTCCTTCCACAAAACCTGATTGATCCATATCTATCAGTTTTGGCATTACTGTTGTCATTATTTTAGCTATTATATACATAAACACTTTATAATCATGGTTTAGTATTGAAATGGGCCTGTATGAAGCTGGATCTGATGGATCCTTACCCTTTTTAGGTATTACAGCAACCACTGCTTTCTTCCACAATGGTGGCACTTCTCCCCCTTTTAAGATATTGTTTAAACAAAACCTTCCAGCTCTTTCAGTTTTTTCCCTCCCAGCTTCCAAACTTCCACAAGAATACCATCTATTCCTGGGGACTTTCCTGTGGATTGGTTATACATCACAATTTTTGTCTCAACTCCTCCTTTCCTAACTGTTAGTAATTGAGCCTCATCTAATTGAGCCACCCCACACCTTGGCATATTTAATTCTTCCTTACACATTTCTATTTGTATCTTTTCTTGATTTTCATATTTTTCTGCCTTTATGGAGGCCCTTGTAGAATTTCCAAAATATTTCTAATACCCCTACAGGATCTCTTGTTATCTTCTCCTTTGTTATAGGGCCCCCTTAAGTTTGGTGACAGCCCTTTCTACATTCTGTTGCCCGAGTCATTGTGCTAAAAGTTTGTGTGCTCTAGTGTTTTCAAAAAACAGTTTCTTAACAGCAGTCTTTCCAAGCTTGTGCATATTATTGAGGTAATCCCTTATTTTCTGCCTAGCATTCTGCAGTTGACCCTCTTCTTGGTCTGTGAGATTCCCCCTGTTATTGCAATACTTTCACATTTGTCAGTCCCTCTAAATAATTATTGTTCCTTCTTAACCATAGATCCCTTTTTTTGTTGCCACCCTATTTTTAAACTCCACCTTAATTTTATCCTACTTCCTAGCTGTATTTTCAGAAGAAATTTCTATCCTCTCTAACAGCTCCTGTATAATTTCCACTACCCATTCCTTAAATTTATCTCTTTTCAACAGATAGGTGGGTAAGTGCCACTGTCTCATTTTATTTCATTACCTTGTGTTTTTATTTTAGCTTTTATTGATGCGTGATCTGAAATAGTTATTGGGTAGGTATCAAGACCTTCAATTAAATGCAAATGTTCCAGTGAAATGTAAATTATGTCTAGCCTAACCCAGTTTTTATATCCTGGGGAATAATATGCAAATTCACTCCAGATTCCTGTTACTGAATTCATATCTTCCATGCCAAATATTTTCATAAATTTCTTCAAAAATCTACCCTCTTGTTATATTTTTCCCTTCTGGCCCCCCAGACACATCCTCATTGCTGCAAATCAAGTTCCAGTCCCCACCTATAAGTAATATTCCTTACTGAAAACTGATTATTTCTCCTAGAATTTTCTTAAGCTCCATTATAGCAATTTTAGGTGGAATGTAAATGCATACCAGTGTAATCCTCCTCTCTTGCTAGTAGACCCTTAGCACTACAAATCTGCCATTATCTTTATATTCTTCTATCACTATTGGAAGTCCTCTTGCAATTAATATAAGTACTCCTATTTTCCTTTGTCCCAGGTATTCTGCTGAATAACCATCCTGAAAGCATTTCTTTATCAAATTCACATTTTCATTTCTTTCTGAGTATGTCTCCTGTAACATATCTATTTGCACACTAAAGTTTGAATATAGCTCACTACTCTTTCTTGTTTGTATTTATCTGCGAGACCATTTACATTTAAAGACGTTAAAGAAAGCATCATTGTATTAAAAAGTTATTATTCTCACATTTTAAGTATAACACCTTTTTTGTTAAATGTCTAGTTGCAGCTTTTGTATTACATGCATACATTATGCATGTTGAACCTTTATACAGTTGTTTCTTGTCATATCCATTTAAGCCTATGTCACATCTTATAAAACTTTTTTTGAAAGCCCTTAAACAAAAAAAAATGCACACCCTAAAACCCATTAACTTAGTACTAACACACAAAACTATGTACACCTTCAAATATTGAAGTTTTAACCTCCTAATAGGAACAAAAGTCCCAAACTGACAGCCATATTCGCAGTCTTGAGTTAACCAAAACAAAAAGTCATCCATGCTAAGGCATGGTGCAGCCTGTGCTTCTACTAAGTGCTGATTGGTTTTGTCTTATCTTTATAGCTCTCTCAGCTGGGAAAAACCCTGAATGTTTTCAGATAACATTAACTACCTTAGGAAAGCCCCTAAATGCCTTCAAAGAACATTGTCTACTTTGGGGAAAACCCCTGAATGCTTTCAGAAACCTTTTTTTCCACAGCCAGTCACTCTCCACCAGACTGTAGCCAGTTTCTCTTTATCAGATTGTCTCCATGGAGACATGAGAACCAGGCTCTTTATCAGATTGTTTCCAGGGAGACATGAAGACCAGGTGCAGAATTGTTACTGAGCTTACATGTATTTGAAAAAAAGCCTCCTAATATTAAATGTTTTCATTTACCTGCTCTCTTAAAACTTGTTAATAAATCAATCTAATGTTTTTAATGCCATCATTTCTACATGCAAGAATGAGAAAACAGCACATTAATCTGTCTTTTATTATGCTTTTTTTATGCACTGCAGTGCCTACATTTCTTAAAACTGAATGAGAGTGAGAAGGGAGAAAGAAAAAAAATGAAGTAGGGCATATGCTTTAGAGTCCCCCACAAACTCTGAAAAAGTCCAATATTTTCAGATTTTCTTGTTCTGTCATATTTCATAAATATAATTATTGCATTGTAATTTCATATGAAGTTATTGGTTTTATTACTGTTCATCTCTGAGATCCGGTCTCTGCTTCATTTCCAGTGTACTCTTGATTCTGCTAGTCCACTCTTGTGCTCCCTTCCTTCTCTCCAACATTTTCTGTTGAAACAGTGGAAGAGGTTTCACAAGTACAGTCTCTCTGTGGTCCAGTAGAACAAGAAGCAGAATCTTCTGTTTCACAGCTCATTTTTTGTG
Organism: Protopterus annectens; assembly: GCF_019279795.1. Taxonomy (NCBI): domain Eukaryota; kingdom Metazoa; phylum Chordata; order Ceratodontiformes; family Protopteridae; genus Protopterus; species Protopterus annectens. Next base: position 1,273,886,408 of record NC_056726.1, on the reverse strand, counting down.
GACAGACTTTTGTATTTCCTCCTTAGCACGTACTTCAGGTAAAAATAATTTTGTCTCTCCGGGGAAGAATACATTGAAGACAACTGGGTACAGCAGTTTTAGTCTCACACCTGCATCCTGACATTCCCTGAATAGTGGAATAAATGTGCTTCTTTTCTGTCTGGTGTACAATGAGTAATCATTCTCCACAAACACACTGCTGTCTCCCATTTTTAGTACTTTGTCTTTTTGCCACAAGTTTGTCAGAATCTACTCCTTCTGTTGATAGGATTGCATCTTTACTATTAAAGGTCTAGATTGCTTTCTGATAGCCAGGTTTGGAGCATACACATGATATGCCCTTTCAGCTAACAACTCCTGCTGTGGAATACCAGTCCAGTTGCTTATTTGTGTTTTCATAAAATTAATGCAGTCTGTTCCTTCCAGCTTCTCTGGTATAGCTGAAAATGTCAGGTTTTCCTTATGTGCTCTGTCCTCTAATTCTATTATTTTTTGAAACATCTCTTCCTGAACAGTCTCATATTCACTCAGCCTTTTCTTTAGTTCGACCTCTGATTTTTGCATCTTTATCATCTCATCTGAATATCTGTTTAAAGCTTCTTCCATTTTTTCCAGCCTTTTGTTGTTTGTGCTGATATAAACCATCAGTGTTTTATTTATGTTAATGATGTTTGTATGCAGGTGTCTTGTATCTTCCTATAGGCTACTGGAATTCATGTCTGAAGATTGCATTGCTTTTTGCTGAATAGCTACAAAACTCTGCAGTCACTGTTTCTTCCTCACTATTTGTAGCTGATTTTCCCATGTTTTCTTTATTCCTGGCATCCAGGCAGTGTACTTACTAGCTGGTTACTGAAGTTTACCCATAAACACAAGTCTACTGGCCTTCTCTGTTGAGTTTCTGTTTTCACACTGGGAGAGCTAGAAATAAGCTGTTACTGAATGTGCAGCCATCTTGTGTGATCTGGGAACTTCCAAGTGTTCAACTACTGAACCAAGATAACGGACTCATTTATAAATCCCAGCTTCTTGTCCTTAACTCCAAGTCAACCAAAGAGTACAGTAAACCATAAAACACAGTCCATCACTATCACCATCATGAATACTAGAAGTGTACTAAATAGTCAGTGAACTTGATGCTTGGCTAGCTCTCCACTCCCCTGACATTATCACCTCACAGAAACCTGGCTAAAGCCTCGTGTTCCTGATAAAGACATTCTCCCTCCTGGGTATAACATACTTCGACTTGATTGTCAAAAGAAAAAAGGTGGTGGAGTTGCTATTGCCTACTCCAATCGCCTTACTCTTTCACTCCTAGACAAACGAATCCCTTCCTCCCTCCAGCCAAAATTCTGATTGCCAACCTTAAACTGAACATAATACAGTCACCATAGTAGCTATATATATTCCACCTGGGGGCAACATCCCCATACTTGAAAGTCTTCTCTCGTACCTATCACAGCGCACTCTTATTAATCCTCCTCAGTGACATTAACATTGGTTATCTCTGTGCTTAACTAACTCTAGCAAAATATTAACCAGCACAGCTTCACTCAGCTTATCTCCACACCTACCCATGCCAACAAACTTCACACTTCTGGTTCCTTTATTATTGGATATTAGTCCCTGACCCACTAAAATCCCCACTAAAATATCACAACCCTACAGCTCTACCAGACTCCCTAAGTGATCACTCCCCCATAAGTTCTCCGATTTGCTCCTCATACCCCTAGCCCATACAGCTACATTACATGTTGCAAGCTAACCAACTTCCACCCTGAAATTCTCAGTGCGTCCTCTCCAAAATCAACTTGGCTTTTCTGAACCAGATGCCTCTAGATCAGACAGTACAAACATTTAACTCTACTTTCTAAAATCCAAATTACCCATCCACCTACAAAAATACAAGGAACTTAGAAACCAGACAAAAAAACAAACTGGTAAGGACAAAAATTAATTCCATCATAACCCACCAACTGCTAAAAAGTCAAATCCTTCTAAGTTTTGGCATGTGATTAATCAAATTCTCCACCCCAACAAACCCTCTTCTCCAAACCCCGCCCTAAAAAAACACTGCAAGAAACTGCAGCTATCTTTAATTCTCACTTTATTGAATCTCTCAAGAAAATGCTACCCTGTAACTCCACGAATACCAACACTGTAATCTCTCCTAGCCCTTCTCGCTGCTCAAGCTCCAGTAATTTTTCCCCTCAAACCTGTACCCACCTGCTACATCAAATCTCTACTCGGCAAACTAAAACCCTGTTCTCCATCAGCTGACAACATTCCTTCCTAATTCCTTCAAGTAGCAGCAAACTCTCTGGCTCATCCTGTATCTATTCTCATAAACCACTCCATCTCTGAATCTAACGTTCCCTCTTTCTGGAAGGATTTCTACACTATACCTATACATTAAGGAGGTAATTCCTCAGAAATGTCCAACTTCAGACCTATAGCTATCCTCTCACCCCTCTCTAAAGTCCTGGAAAAATGCATTCACAAGCAGGTCATGCAACACCTGTTACAAGAAAATCTACTTATCCCCACACAACATGGCTTTTGCCCAAAATACAGTACTACCACTGCCCTCCTATCCTTCATCAACTCTATCTCTGAAGCAAGAGACAACAACAAACTGGTCTCCTGCTTTATTCTTTGGTCTTTCAAAAGCTTTTGATATGGTCTCCCACTCTCTCCTTCTAAGCAAACTGACTAACCTCAATTTCTCTATCACTTCTATTGAATGGTTTTCTAGCTACCTCTCTGATCGACAACAATCCGTAAAATGGCTCTCTGCCCCCTCCCAGTCTGTTAAACTGGTGTTCCCCAAGGTTCTATACTTGCCCATTACTTTTCATTATCTTCACTAACCTACTGTATACGTCTTGCCCTCGGTCATCTCTTGTCCAATATGCTGATGGCTCCACAGTTATCTCTATTCCTGCCACTCCTACTGAACTTCTCTCACTTACTAGGTCTTCATTTAACTCATTTGAAACCTGGCTGTCCAATAACCAGCTTACACTGAATCCTAATAAAACTAAACTCTTACTTTTTCTCCCAAAAATCTTAATCCTAAATCCTCCTTCTCCATACTCTCTCTCAACAACACATATATCACTGTTGAATCTTCCACTAAACTCTTTATCACTGTTGAATCTTCCACTAAACTCTTAGGTGTCATAATTGATGACCAATTAAAATTTGATCTACTTGCTAACAATTGTATCAGTAAAAGACACCAAAAACTGAGGCTCATACACAGAAATAAAAAGTTCCTTGCTAACAAAGCAAAGAATATCGCTCTCACATGCTTATCTACTACCAAGTCTAATGTACAGCTCCCAAATCCTCACAAACCTTAACTCGTCACTCCTTACTAAGCTAGACTCTACCTGTAACAAAGTCGCCAGATTCGCAGCAGACCTAAATTATAAATCTCATCTCTCCCTCTCCCTCTCTCTCAAAACATTACAGGCTAGAATTTCTCCATGAGATTCTTCTCTCTCAGCTTATGGTTACTCATTCCATTTTATATCAACCTTCATTCTGTCCCAACCTATCCTCCCTTATCTCCTACTACACTCCTAGGACTCTTCGAAGTTCAGACCAAGACCTACTGCAAATCCATAAACCAATGAATAAACTGGCTGCAACTTTTACAGCTACAACCCTGCCAATTCATGAAACAAACTCCCATGGGAATATAAGGCTTTCAACAATGCTAAAGAATTCAAATCTGCTTCAAAAGAATACCTGAACAGTCAATAGTCCTGCCACTGTACTCAGCCTCCCTACCTTCTTTTCCTCCTTATTTCCTGTTGCAGCACACTAAAACCTTTTTTCAATTTCTCCCCTACCTACATAATCTCACTTTTCCTTCTCAAACTAAACATACTTCTACTCTCATATCATCCCTATCTACTACTTATTACTGTAACTCCTGTATTAAAAACTTCCCAATTATGCTGCATTACCTCCATAATCCTCTCTCTGTCAATGTTTATAATTAGTTTGTTATTGATTAAACCCAAGTATAAACGTGCACTGTCTTGTTTGTATCTAATCTTCTTTCGGCTGCTCCCGTTAGGGGTCGCCACAGCAGATCAACTGTTTCCATTTCTTCCTGTCCTCTGCATCTTGCTCTGTCACACCAACCACCTGCATGTCCTCTCTCACCACATCCATAAACCTTATCTCAGGCTTTCCTTTTTTCCTGTTACCTGGCAGCTTCATCCTTAGCATCTTTTTCCCAATATACTCTGCATCCCTCCTCAGCACATGTCCAAACCAACGTAATCTTGCGCCTCTGGCTTTGTCTCTAAACCTTCCAACCTGGGCTGACCCTCTAATATACTTATTCCTAATCCTGTTCGTCTTCGTCACACCCAGTGCAAATCTTAACATCTTCAACTCTGCCATGTCAAGCTTTGACTCCTGCCTTTTTGTCAATGCCACTGTCTCCAACCCATATAACATAGCTGGTCTCCCTATCCTCTTGTAGACCTTCCCTTTCACTCTTACTGGTACTCGTCTGTCACAAATCACTCCTGACACTCTTCTCCACCCACTCCATCCTGCCTGTACTCTCCTCTTCACCTCTCTTCCACACTCACCATTACTCTGAACTGTTGATCCCAAGCATTTAAACTCATCCACCTTCGCCACCTCTACTCCCTGCATCCTCACCATTCTTCTATCCTCCCTCTCATTCACACACATATATTCTGTCTTAGTCCTGCTGACCTTCATTCCTCTTCTCTTAGTCCTGCTAACCTTCATTCCTCTTCTCTCTAGAGCATATCTCCACCTCTCGTCTGTATCTGATACTGTTTGTTATTGAAAACCCATTTAAAACTTGTCTGTTTTCAATATAAATTTTATTTTGAACATTATTAATATGTTCCTAACAACTGTTACCTGGAGCTTTTCTCCAGATTGTTGATTTGGTACCTTAAGTACTATATTGTATAAATAAATGGGGAGCTTTTCTCCAGGCCTCTGCTGAAAAAGGGCGATCAGCTCAGTCGGACAAACCCGGTCAACAAATGTAAAATAAATAACATATCGCATACAATTACCTCACAGCATGAACTTTATACTGGACC